>NC_052159.1:5063262-5108228 GCF_902713615.1 Scyliorhinus canicula
TGTGTGTGCTGTGACACGGTGTGAATCACTATCAGTGTGTGTGTGTGCTGTGACACGGTGTGAATCACTATCAGTGTGTGTGTGTGTGCTGTGACACGGTGTGAATCACTATCAGTGTGTGTGTGCTGTGACACGGTGTGAATCACTATCAGTGTGTGTGTGTGCTGTGACACGGTGTGAATCACTATCAGTGTGTGTGTGCTGCTGTGACACGGTGTGAATCACTATCAGTGTGTGTGCGTGACACGGTGTGAATCACTATCAGTGTGTAGTGTGTGCTGTGACACGGTGTGAATCACTATCAGTGTGTGTGTGCTGTGACACGGTGTGAATCACTATCAGTGTGTGTGTGCTGTGTCACGGTGTGAATCACTATCAGTGTGTGTGTGCTGTGACACGGTGTGAATCACTATCAGTGTGTGTGTGTGTGCTGTGACACGGTGTGAATCACTATCAGTGTGTGTGTGTGCTGTGACACGGTGTGAATCACTATCAGTGTGTGTGTGTGCTGTGACACGGTGTGAATCACTATCAGGTGTGTGTGTGCTGTGACACGGTGTGAATCACTATCAGGTGTGTGTGTGCTGTGACACGGTGTGAATCACTATCAGTGTGTGTGTGCTCGTGGACACGGTGTGAATCACTATCAGTGTGGTGTGTGCTGTGACACGGTGTGAATCACTATCAGTGTGTGTGTGGCTGTGACACGGTTGTGAATCACTATCAGTGTGTGTGGTGCTGTGACACGGTGTGAATCACTATCAGTGTGTGTGTGCTGTGGACATGGTGTGAATCACTATCAGTGTGTGTGTGTTGCTGTGACAAGGGTGTGAATCACTATCAGTGTGTGTGTGTGCTGTGACACGGTGTGAATCACTATCATGTGTGTGTGTGCTGTGATCAACGGTGGAATCACTATCAGTTGTGTGTGGTGCTGTGACACGGTGTGAATCACTATCAGTGTGGTGTGTGTGCTGTGACACGGTGTGATCACTATCAGTGTGTGTGTGTGCCTGTGACACGGTGTGAATCACTATCAGTGTGTGTGTGTGCTGTGACACGGTTGTGAATCACTATCAGTGTGTGGGTCGCTGTGACCTGGTGTGAATCACTATCAGTGTGTGTGTGTGTGCTGTGACATGGTGTGAAATCACTATCAGTGTGTGTGTGCTGTGACACGGTGTGAATCACTATCAGTGTGTGTGTGCGGTGACACGGTGTGAATCACTATCAGTGTGTGTGTGCTGTGACACGGTGTGAATCACTATCAGTGTGTGTGTGTGCTGTGACACGGTTGTGAATCACTATCAGTGTGTGTGTGTGCGTGTGTGACACATGGTGAATCACTATCAGTGTGTGTGTGTGTGTGCTGTGACACGTGTGAATCACTATCAGTGTGTGTGCTGTGTGACACGGTGTGAATCACTATCAGTGTGTGTGTGCTGTCACGGTGTGAATCACTATCGTGGGTGTGTGTGCTGTGACACGGTGTGAATCACTATCAGGTGTGTGTCACGTGTGCACGGTGAATCACTATCAGTGTGTGTGTGTGCTGTGACATGGTGTGAATCACTATCAGTGTGTGTGTGCTGTGTGACACGGTGTGAATCACTATCAGTGTGTGTGTGCTGTGTCACGGTGTGAATCACTATCAGTGTGTGTGTGCTGTGTCACGGTGTGAATCACTATCAGTGTGTGTGTGCTGTGACACGGTGTGAATCACTATCAGTGTGTGTGTGCTGTGACACGGTGTGAATCACTATCAGTGTGTGTGTGCTGTGACACGGTGTGAATCACTATCAGTGTGTGTGTGCTGTGACACGGTGTGAATCACTATCAGTGTGTGTGTGTGTGTGTGCTGTTGACACGGGTTTGTGAATCACTCTCCAGTGTGTGTGTGGTGGCTGTGAACGGTTCGTGTGCATCACTATCAGTGTGTGTGTGCTGTGACCTGGGTGAATCACTATCATTGTGTGTGTGCTGTGACACGGTGTGAATCACTATCAGTGTGTGTGTGTTGGCTGTGACACGGTGTGAATCACTTATCAGTTGTGTGTGTGTGCTGTGACACGGTGTGAATCACTATCCAGGTGTAGTGTGTGCGTTGTGACCCGGTGTGGAATCACTATCAAGTTGTGTGTGGTGCTGTGGACACGGTGTGAATCACTATCAGTGGTGTTGTGTGCCTGTGACACGGTGGTGTGAATACTATCCGTGGTGCATTTGTGTGTGTGCTGTGACAACGGTTGTGTATCACTATCAGTGTGTGTGTGTGCTGTGACACGGTGTGAATCACTATCAGTGTGTGTGTGTGACACGGTGTGAATCACTATCAGTGTGTGTGTGTGACACGGTGTGAATCACTATCAGTGTGTGTGTGTGCTGTGACACGGTGTGAATCACTATCAGTGTGTGTGTGCTGTGACACGGTGTGAATCACTATCAGTGTGTGTGTGGCTGTGACATGGTGTGAATCACTATCAGTGTGTGTGTGTGCTGTGACACGGTGTGAATCACTATCAGTGTGTGTGTGCTGTGACACGGTGTGAATCACTATCAGTGTGTGTGTGTGCTGTGACACGGTGTGAATCACTATCAGTGTGTGTGTGTGCTGTGACATGGTGTGAATCACTATCAGTGTGTGTGTGCTGTGACACGGTGTGAATCACTATCAGTGTGTGTGTGCTGTGACACGGTGTGAATCACTATCAGTGTGTGTGTGTGCTGTGACACGGTGTGAATCACTATCAGTGTGTGTGTGTGCTGTGAGACGGTGTGAATCACTATCAGTGTGTGTGTGTGCTGTGACACGGTGTGAATCACTATCAGTGTGTGTGTGTGCTGTGACACGGTGTGAATCACTATCAGTGTGTGTGTGTGCTGTGACACGGTGTGAATCACTATCAGTGTGTGTGTGTGCTGTGACACGGTGTGAATCACTATCAGTGTGTGTGTGTGTCTGTGACACGGTGTGAATCACTATCAGTGTGTGTGTGTGCTGTGACACGGTGTGAATCACTATCAGTGTGTGTGTGCTGTGACACGGTGTGAATCACTATCAGTGTGTGTGTGCTGTGACACGGTGTGAATCACTATCAGTGTGTGTGTGCTGTGACATGGTGTGAATCACTATCAGTGTGTGTGTGTGCTGTGACATGGTGTGACTCACTATCAGTGTGTGTGTGCTGTGACATGGTGTGAATCACTATCAGTGTGTGTGTGCTGTGACACGGTGTGACTCACTATCAGTATGTGTGTGCTGTGACATGGTGTGAATCACTATCAGTGTGTGTGTGTGCTGTGACACGGTGTGAATCACTATCAGTGTGTGTGTGTGCTGTGACACGGTGTGAATCACTATCAGTGTGTGTGTGTGTGCTGTGACACGTTGTGAATCACTATCAGTGTGTGTGTGTGTGCTGTGACACGGTGTGAATCACTATCAGTGTGTGTGTGCTGTGACACGGTGTGAATCACTATCAGTGTGTGTGTGCTGTGACACGGTGTGAATCACTATCAGTGTGTGTGGGCTGTGACACGGTGTGAATCACTATCAGTGTGTGTGTGTGTCTGTGACATGGTGTGACTCACTATCAGTGTGTGTGTGTGCTGTGACACGGTGTGAATCACTATCAGTATGTGTGTGCTGTGACACGGTGTGAATCACTATCAGTGTGTGTGTCTGTGACACGGTGTGAATCACTATCAGTGTGTGTGTGCTGTGACACGGTGTGAATCACTATCAGTGTGTGTGTGCTGTGACATGGTGTGACTCACTATCAGTATGTGTGTGCTGTGACACGGTGTGAATCACTATCAGTGTGTGTGTCTGTGACACGGTGTGAATCACTATCAGTGTGTGTGTGCTGTGACACGGTGTGAATCACTATCAGTGTGTGTGTGCTGTGACACGGTGTGAATCACTATCAGTGTGTGTGTGCTGTGACATGGTGTGAATCACTATCAGTGTGTGTGTGTGCTGTGACATGGTGTGAATCACTATCAGTGTGTGTGTGTGCTGTGACACGGTGTGAATCACTATCAGTGTGTGTGTGTGCTGTGACACGGTGTGAATCACTATCAGTGTGTGTGTGCTGTGACACGGTGTGAATCACTATCAGTGTGTGTGTGCTGTGACATGGTGTGAATCACTATCAGTGTGTGTGTGTGCTGTGACATGGTGTGAATCACTATCAGTGTGTGTGTGTGCTGTGACACGGTGTGAATCAGTATCAGTGTGTGTGTGCTGTGACACGGTGTGAATCACTATCAGTGTGTGTGTGTGCTGTGACACGGTGTGAATCACTATCAGTGTGTGTGTGTGCTGTGACACGGTGTGAATCACTATCAGTGTGTGTGTGCTGTGACACGGTGTGAATCACTATCAGTGTGTGTGTGTGCTGTGACACGGTGTGAATCACTATCAGTGTGTGTGTGTGCTGTGACACGGTGTGAATCACTATCAGTGTGTGTGTGTGCTGTGACACGGTGTGAATCACTATCAGTGTGTGTGTGTGCTGTGACATGGTGTGAATCACTATCAGTGTGTGTGTGTGTGCTGTGACACGGTGTGAATCACTATCAGTGTGTGTGTGTGCTGTGACACGGTGTGAATCACTATCAGTGTGTGTGTGCTGTGACACGGTGTGAATCACTATCAGTGTGTGTGTGCTGTGACACGGTGTGAATCACTATCAGTGTGTGTGTGTGCTGTGACACGGTGTGAATCACTATCAGTGTGTGTGTGCTGTGACACGGTGTGAATCACTATCAGTGTGTGTGTGCTGTGACACGGTGTGAATCACTATCAGTGTGTGTGTGCTGTGACACGGTGTGAATCACTATCAGTGTGTGTGCTGTGACACGGTGTGAATCACTATCAGTGTGTGTGTGTGCTGTGACACGGTGTGAATCACTATCAGTGTGTGTGTGTGCTGTGACACGGTGTGAATCACTATCAGTGTGTGTGTGCTGTGACACGGTGTGAATCACTATCAGTGTGTGTGTGCTGTGACACGGTGTGAATCACTATCAGTGTGTGTGTGCTGTGACACGGTGTGAATCACTATCAGTGTGTGTGTGTGCTGTGACATGGTGTGAATCACTATCAGTGTGTGTGTGTGCTGTGACACGGTGTGAATCACTATCAGTGTGTGTGTGCTGTGACACGGTGTGAATCACTATCAGTGTGTGTGTGCTGTGACACGGTGTGAATCACTATCAGTGTGTGTGTGCTGTGACACGGTGTGGAATCACTATCAGTGTGTGTGTGTGCTGTGACACGGTGTGAATCACTATCAGTGTGTGTGTGCTGTGACACGGTGTGAATCACTATCAGTGTGTGTGTGCTGTGACACGGTGTGAATCACTATCAGTGTGTGTGTGCTGTGACACGGTGTGAATCACTATCAGTGTGTGTGTGCTGTGACATGGTGTGAATCACTATCAGTGTGTGTGTGTGCTGTGACATGTTGTGAATCACTATCAGTGTGTGTGTGTGCTGTGACACGGTGTGAATCACTATCAGTGTGTGTGTGTGCTGTGACATGTTGTGAATCACTATCAGTGTGTGTGTGTGCTGTGACACGTTGTGAATCACTATCAGTGTGTGTGTGCTGTGACACGGTGTGAATCACTATCAGTGTGTGTGTGCTGTGACACGGTGTGAATCACTATCAGTGTGTGTGTGTGCTGTGACACGGTGTGAATCACTATCAGTGTGTGTGTGCTGTGACACGGTGTGAATCACTATCAGTGTGTGTGTGCTGTGACACGGTGTGAATCACTATCAGTGTGTGTGTGTGTGCTGTGACATGGTGTGAATCACTATCAGTGTGTGTGTGTGCTGTGACACGGTGTGAATCACTATCAGTGTGTGTGTGTGCTGTGACATGGTGTGAATCACTATCAGTGTGTGTGTGTGCTGTGACATGTTGTGAATCACTATCAGTGTGTGTGTGTGCTGTGACACGTTGTGAATCACTATCAGTGTGTGTGTGCTGTGACACGGTGTGAATCACTATCAGTGTGTGTGTGTGCTGTGACACGGTGTGAATCACTATCCGTGTGTGTGTGTGCTGTGACACGTTGTGAATCACTATCAGTGTGTGTGTGCTGTGACACGGTGTGAATCACAATCAGCGTGTGTGTGTGCTGTGACACGGTGTGAATCACTATCAGTGTGTGTGTGTGCTGTGACACGTTGTGAATCACTATCAGTGTGTGTGTGTGCTGTGACACGGTGTGAATCACTATCAGTGTGTGTGTGTGCTGTGACACGTTGTGAATCACTATCAGTGTGTGTGTGTGCTGTGACACGGTGTGAATCACTATCAGTGTGTGTGTGTGCTGTGACACGTTGTGAATCACTATCAGTGTGTGTGTGCTGTGACACGGTGTGAATCACAATCAGCGTGTGTGTGTGCTGTGACACGGTGTGAATCACTATCAGTGTGTGTGTGTGCTGTGACACGTTGTGAATCACTATCAGTGTGTGTGTGTGCTGTGACACGGTGTGAATCACTATCAGTGTGTGTGTGTGCTGTGACACGTTGTGAATCACTATCAGTGTGTGTGTGTGCTGTGACACGGTGTGAATCACTATCAGTGTGTGTGTGTGCTGTGACACGGTGTGAATCACTATCAGTGTGTGTGTGCTGTGACACGGTGTGAATCACTATCAGTGTGTGTGTGTGTGTGACACGGTGTGAATCACTATCAGTGTGTGTGTGCTGTGACACGGTGTGAATCACTATCAGTGTGTGTGTGCTGTGACACGGTGTGAATCACTATCAGTGTGTGTGTGTGCTGTGACATGGTGTGAATCACTATCAGTGTGTGTGTGTGCTGTGACATGGTGTGAATCACTATCAGTGTGTGTGTGTGCTGTGACACGGTGTGAATCACTATCAGTGTGTGTGTGTGTGCTGTGACACGTTGTGAATCACTATCAGTGTGTGTGTGTGCTGTGACACGGTGTGAATCACTATCAGTGTGTGTGTGTGCTGTGACACGTTGTGAATCACTATCAGTGTGTGTGTGCTGTGACACGGTGTGAATCACTATCAGTGTGTGTGTGCTGTGACATGGTGTGAATCACTATCAGTGTGTGTGTGCTGTGACACGGTGTGAATCACTATCAGTGTGTGTGTGCTGTGACACGGTGTGAATCACTATCAGTGTGTGTGTGCTGTGACATGGTGTGAATCACTATCAGTGTGTGTGTGTGCTGTGACACGGTGTGAATCACTATCAGTGTGTGTGTGCTGTGACATGGTGTGAATCACTATCAGTGTGTGTGTGTCTGTGACACGGTGTGAATCACTATCAGTGTGTGTGTGCTGTGACACGGTGTGAATCACTATCAGTGTGTGTGTGTCTGTGACACGGTGTGAATCACTATCAGTGTGTGTGTGCTGTGACACAGTGTGAATCACTATCAGTGTGTGTGTGTGCTGTGTCACGGTGTGAATCACTATCAGTGTGTGTGTGTGCTGTGACACGGTGTGAATCACTATCAGTGTGTGTGTGTCTGTGACATGGTGTGAATCACTATCAGTGTGTGTGTGTGCTGTGACACGGTGTGAATCACTATCAGTGTGTGTGTGTGCTGTGTCACGGTGTGAATCACTATCAGTGTGTGTGTGTGCTGTGACATGTTGTGAATCACTATCAGTGTGTGTGCTGTGACACGGTGTGAATCACTATCAGTGTGTGTGTGTGTGCTGTGTCACGGTGTGAATCACTATCAGTGTGTGTGCTGTGACACGGTGTGAATCACTATCAGTGTGTGTGTGCTGTGACACGTTGTGAATCACTATCAGTGTGTGTGTGCTGTGACACGGTGTGAATCACTATCAGTGTGTGTGTGTGCTGTGACACGGTGTGAATCACTATCAGTGTGTGTGTGTGCTGTGACACGGTGTGAATCACTATCAGTGTGTGTGTGTGCTGTGACACGGTGTGAATCACTATCAGTGTGTGTGTGTGCTGTGACACGGTGTGAATCACTATCAGTGTGTTTGTGTGCTGTGACACGGTGTGAATCACTATCAGTGTGTGTGTGTGCTGTGACACGGTGTGAATCACTATCAGTGTGTGTGTGCTGTGACACGGTGTGAATCACTATCAGTGTGTGTGCTGTGACATGGTGTGAATCACTATCAGTGTGTGTGTGCTGTGACACGGTGTGAATCACTATCAGTGTGTTTGTGCTGTGAGACGGTGTGAATCACTATCAGTGTGTGTGTGTGCTGTGACACGGTGTGAATCACTATCAGTGTGTTTGTGCTGTGAGACGGTGTGAATCACTATCAGTGTGTGTGTGCTGTGACACGGTGTGAATCACTATCAGTGTGTGTGTGTGCTGTGACACGGTGTGAATCACTATCAGTGTGTGTGTGTGCTGTGACACGGTGTGAATCACTATCAGTGTGTGTGTGTGCTGTGACATGGTGTGAATCACTATCAGTGTGTGTGTGCTGTGACACGGTGTGAATCACTATCAGTGTGTGTGTGTGCTGTGTCACGGTGTGAATCACTATCAGTGTGTGTGTGCTGTGACACGGTGTGAATCACTATCAGTGTGTTTGTGCTGTGACACGTTGTGAATCGCTGTTGCCACGTTCAGAGTTATCGCTCCAAGCTTTAGACTCGCTCAGGCTGAGATGAGAAGCCATTTTGTCCCGTTTATGTTGTGGAACATCTCAAAGTTCCTTCCTGCCATTGCATTGGACGGTCAGACTATTTTGTCCTCTCGATTTGAGTGTGATGTATTTGGTATGTTTGCTTTGTTTGTTCCACGCTGTAGCCAATCATTGTTTGTCGATGTACCATTTGTCAATGTTCTCTGTTGATTATTCTTTTTTGTCTACTATGTACGTACTGTGTACGTTCCCTCGGTCACAGAAAAATACATTTCACTGTACTTCGCTACATGTGACAATAAATATCAATCAATCAATCAAACCAAACAATCATGTGATCATAGAGCCTCAATCTTACTTTTGAGAGCTTCTTTTGGATCAGGGGGTCGAGCCACTTTGCACAGATCTGTGACGGTCGTGATGTTGCTTCGCACACTTGTGTCCACCTGACACTTGGGGGGTGATTCTCCAAAATGGAGACTAAGTGTTTGCGTCGTCGTGAACGCCGTCGCGTTTCACGATGGCGCGAAACGGGCACGGGGACACAGGGGGCCAGCACGGCGCTGGAGCGGTTCACCCCGCTCCAGTCTCCCTTCCCGGCGCCAAATGGGCGCCACGCCAACCTGCGCATTCGCGGGAGACTTCTTCAGCGCGCCCCCCCTACCCAACATGGCGTGGGGGTTCAGGGGCCGGCCGTGCAACAAAGTAGGCCCGGGGGGGAGAGGCCAGCCCGCTGATTGGTGGGCCCCGACTCATCTGCTGATACCTCTCCAGTGACCATCTGCTCTGAATCTTTGCAGCCAAACATCTGTGTGGGAAATAATTCTACTTCCTGCAGTTAAACCACAGCTTTACGCCTGCCAGGCAATCCTCCTTTTCCCGTGTCGGACGCCCTCTGCAATATTTGCATCCTGCTTTTTGTCTGTGATTGCTTCTGAACTGCCTCAGTGCGATGTCTCTCCCGGCCTTACAGCTGCCCAAACTAATGCTTCACAAGCTCAGCACCGTAGCGTAGACAGAGTAAAAGCAAATTACTGCGGATGCTGGAATCTGAAACAAAAACAGGGAATACTGGACAATCCCAGCAGGTCTGACAGCGTCTGTGGAGAGAGAAGGGAGCCAAATTCTCGAGTCTGGATGACTCTTTGTCAAAGCTGGGGAAAACTGGAAATGGGGTCAGATTTATCCTGTTGTGGGAGGGGGGAGGTGCGTGGAGGAGGGGGGGCAGGATAGGGGGCCAGTGATAGGTGGAGGTTGACAAACATGTCCTGGACAGAAAGACAAAGGGAATGTAAATGGAGGTGATCAAGGTTGAGAAGGGAGCTGATAGTGATCCATAAAGAGATTAGACTGTGTGAATGACAGAATACAGTGAGAAGGGGCAGCACGGTAGCATGGTGGTTAGCATAAATGCTTCACAGCTCCAGGGTCCCAGGTTCGATTCCCGGCTGGGTCACTGTCTGTGTGGAGTCTGCACGTCCTCCCCGTGTGTGCGTGGGTTTCCTCCGGGTACTCCGGTTTCCTCCTACAGTCCAAAGATGTGCGGGTTAGGTGGATTGGCCATGCTAAATTGCCCGTAGTGTCCTAAAAAGGTAAGGTTAAAGGGGGGGGGGGGTTGTTGGGTTGCGGGTATGGAGTGGATACGTGGGTTTGAGTGGGGTGGTCATGGCTCGGCACAGCATTGAGGGCCGAAGGGCCTGTTCTGTGCTGTACTGTTCTAAGTCTGACAACACCAGGTTAAAGTCCAACATGTTTGTTTCATACACTAGCTTTCGGAGCGCTGCTCCTTCCTCAGGTTAAATCCTCTGGTGTTGTCAGACTTCTTACTGTGCTCACCCCAGTCCAACGCTGGCATCTCCACATAATGGCAGAGTAGAGAGGGTGTTTAAATTCAACCTTGGGAGATGGGAGCTGTCATGTTCAATTGTTCTGTATTTGATTATGCGAGTCTGTTTACTATTGATGCTCATTGTGCTTGATTGGTTAAGCCTGGGTGTTGGCTCAGAAAAGTATAGAAAGCTGCAGAAAGGGCTAGAAACCTGGGGGCTGGATTCTCCGCACCCCAACGCCGGAATTGTGGCCGGCGTGGGGTTGGAGAATCCATCCCCGCGCATGGAATCGGGATGGCGCCGGTTCCCCAGACCCTGAAAAGGTCCGTACTCGGAGAGTACCCCGCGCCGGGTATCCCCTACTCGTGGCCATTGCCATAGGTCGGCCCCATTATTCTCCACACACGACCGGCTGAATTCCCGACAGCGTGGATCTAACATGGTCTCAGTCCGCAGCCGCCATGGTTGGGAGCGAGCCAATCAGAGGCCGGGGGGGGGGCCTTATACGGCACTGGGCTAATTTTGGGCGGGCGGTCCGAGTCGGGCACCCGGCCAATCGGGGACACTATTTGGTGGGGGGGGGGGGGGGTCCGGCTCCGCGGACTGAGTCCGCTGAAGGCCGCCGCCGGGCACATGCGCAGCCTCTGAGCCGGAAGTGCAGGGGCCCGTATCTGCAGCAAAAGCTGTGGGCATCCCGACGGGTCCCTGCCCCCCTGCAGGGCTACGGATATGTGGCACTTTCACCTCCGTTTCTCTGTCATGGAAATCCACAGTTTTTACGACGGCGTGGGGGACATAGTCCTTGAAACGGAGAAAACCCAGCTCAGGTCTGAAGCATGGAGCAGACATTTGAAAGCACTGTTAATAAATCCTTTTACACACATCAAAACTTGTGTCATCTCTGCATAGCTGTGATATATAAAATAGACAATAAGAATCACGGTGGAAGCTGATGTGTTGGGTAGGCTGGGTCTATGTGGACTGCGTTTGATGCAGTGTAGAGAGAGACGGGCTTCCAACACTTGATGAGATGCAACACGATTTTATTGAACAACTAACTATATTACATGCCTAACTGTGGGTTGACACTATGCTGACTATGGAGACCTGAGGCTAACCTGACCAGACTAACTGACTGCCACATGGTGGATGTTGCTGCTCACGAGCTCTGACTGTCTCAGAGGCTGGATCCCGAGAGAGCGGGAAACCTGGTTCCCTCTGACTTTATAGTGGCCGTGTCCTGTCTGCTGATTGGCTGCTGTGTTCTGTGTGTTCATTGGTCATCCTGTGTGTCAATCACTGCCTGTCTGCTCTCCATTATATACATGGATTTATATTATGACAGATGCCAGCATTTATGAGGTGATAGTAACAGATTACAGGAGGACACTGATTGACTAATTGGTGGAATGGGGAGACGCCTGGCAGAATATCACTCTTCAGACACGGGGAGAATGTGCAAACTCCTCACAGGCAGTCAGCCGAGGTCGGAATCAAACCCGGGTCTCTGGCGCTGTGGGGCAGCAGTGCTAACCACTGTGCCACCCCTGAGGTTAAGGGGATGTTGAATAGACTGGTTCTAATTTAGGATTGGTTTTGATAGAGAAAATGCTGTTGCGGGCAGAAGGGAGGGTAGCCAGAGGGAGTCAGATTGATGGTAAATTGTAAAAGAGGCAGAGGGAGGGATGAGGAGAATTTGTTTGTGTTGTGATCTGGGAGGGAGGGAAAGGTGTTGCAGGGCTGTGGGGAAAGAGTAGGACTCATCGCGCAGCTCTATCAAAAAGCCAGCACATGGGCTGAATGGCCTCTTTTTGTGCTGCATCATTCTATGATTCATTCCCCATTCCCCAGGGCAACAAAGCCCTGGGATGGTGAAGTTTGATCTTATTTTGGAACCATGGGTGCAATTCAGGAGTTTGCTTCAGAGGATAATAAAGAGTCAGATACGTTGGGACATGTCTGGAATCACGTGGACCAGATTGGGTGACGACGGAAGGTTTCCCTGCCCTAAAGGTCAGGTGGTGAGTGAATTACAATCGGGCAGATCCCGCTTTTAGATTTCCAGGCGGGTTTTCTGCTGAATTAGAATTCTCCATCCACGGGAAGGATTCGAACTCAAATTTTCTGGATTACGAGAAAAATGTATTCTTTGAAGTCAGGGGACAGTTAGAAGTCCATCGCATTTCTGTGGGTCTGGACCGGGTATGGACAGTAGACTTGCAGGTGGCGACATTAGTCAACAATGGTCATCAGTAGACGAGTAATTCCAGAATTTTACTGAATTCAAATTTCACCGTCTGAGTGATGGAACCGTCAATTCACGCGAGACGTGGAGAAGTGAACAGTGGTTTTAATCAGCTAGATCTGTGCCTGCCTGCAACTGCTCTGTACTGAGTGTCGCCTACAGGCTGCAGGTCTATATACCTCCCCCGAGGGGGCGGAGCCATAGGGGCACCAACATAATACAATACAATGTAATGCAATACACTGGTGAATGGTAGCAGTGATACATTCACCAGAGTGAGATTCGAACTCATTATCCTGGGGCACTGAATCACTAGTCCACTGACAATACACCACCACCACCACCACCTCCCTCCCCCAGGATTACCAGGTGAATAATATGACCATGACAGCATGCTCACTGCGAAACGAGGACATCTTTAAAAAATGATGGTTATATTCCCCTTGCTGAAAGAAGCCAAAAACAGTTGTTTTTAACTAAACTGATTGCTAGCCAATAGAAGTTTCATAATAAAGCCTTATATTTTAGCACAGTGCCTGGATCCAGTGCCTAATTCGTCAATAATTCCCTGTAATTTAACACAGGCTGGTTCCTCTGACAATTACAGGCTTCTTTCTGCACAGGACACTGGGCAGACGCAGAGCACTCCACATGTTGGGGAGTGAGTCGCAGAGAGATGTCTGTGTCATTCCCCCCCCCCCCCCCACCCACCCCCCAGGGTCAGAAGGTGTGGCGCACGTGGCTCCCTCAGTCTGCGCCTGACCATCTCCTTTACGGGGTCGCCTGTGTTTTTAAACGGTACCTTTGCTGAACTAAAACCCCGTCCCTTCCCATCAAACATGCAACACTCAGGCCTCGATCAACTCCCCACCCCACCCCCCCCCCCCCCCCTCCAGCCCTGGCAAAGCACAAACTATTAAAGGACCTCAAGCAAAGCAAGACAATGGCCGTCTGGCAGTCCGGGGCTGCTGCAAGATTTATTATGTGGTAATTTTAACGTGCACACGAAATGACTCCCTCTTTCACAAAACCTCTCGGCTGCAAGTCTAGGCAGCAGCTGCCAAAAGCTGCAAATCCTGAGCTGTCAGCTGCCCCAGTCCAAACTGGGAAGGAGCTGGGAAGAGTGTGGAGCTGAAAGAGGAAAAACTGGGCAGAGGATCTCTAACACGTTGGTCAACGAGAGTGTGAAGATCAAAACAGATACAAGGTCAGGACCCATCTCTGCCTCTCTCCCCGTCTTTCACCTATTTCCTCTCTTTCCTCTGATTCTCAGTCACTCCTTCAATGATCCTTCCTCACTGAGATTTCGCTCTCTTTCCTTCGCTACATGTTTACGGCTCTCCCTTTTGCGTCTCACCTCCTTTCTCTGCATTTCTCGCCCACTCTTTTTCTACTTCTCTACTTTTCTATATTTTTCCCTCTCACTGTCTTGCTCCTGTGTCACTCTCTTCATATTTGTGCCTTGTTACCTCTATCGACCCATCCCTCTTCCAGTCTCTACCTCTCCCGATCTCTCCCTCTCTCTCTCTCTGCCTCTCCATCTTTCTACCGCAAGCTTTTACTCTCTCTCTGAATCTCTTTCTCTCTCTTAGACTGTCTCCTGGCCGCTGCCTGGTCGATTCTTCTCTCTCTCTCTCTCTCTCTCCTTCTCTCGGAGTCGACCTTTCTCTTTCACTGAGGGAGGAGCAGCGCTCCGAGAGCTAATGATTCCAAACAAACCTGTTGGACTTTAACCTGGTGTTGTCAGACTTCTTACTGTGCTCACCCCAGTCCAACGCCGGCATCTCCACATCGTGACTGAAAATAATGAAACTTTGAATATTTGATACAGGAGATGTTATCAAAGAGACCAGACACTCAATGACTGCAATTGTGTAGAGGGAGTTTTACTCTGTATATAACCCCGTGCTGTACCTGGCCTGGGAGTGTTTGATGGGGACAGTGTAGAGGGAGCTTTACTCTGTATCTAACCCTGTGCTGTACCTGTCCTGGGAGTGTTTGATGGGGACAGTGTAGAGGGATCTTTACTCTGTATCTAACCCCGTGCTGTACCTGTCCTGGGAGTGTTTGATGGGGACAGCGTAGAGGGAGCTTTACTCTGTATCTAACCCCGTGCTGTACCTGTCCTGGGAGTGTTTGATGGGGACAGTGTAGAGGGATCTTTACTCTGTATCTAACCCCGTGCTGTGCCTGTCCTGGGAGTGTTTGATGGGGACAGTGTAGAGGGAGCTTTACTCTGTATCTAACCCTGTGCTGTTCCTGTCCTGGGAGTGTTTGATGGGGACAGTGTAGAGGGAGCTTTACTCTGTATCTAACCCCGTGCTGTACCTGTCCTGGGAGTGTTTGATGGGGACAGTGTAGAGGGAGCTTTACTCTGTATCTAACCCCGTGCTGTGCCTGTCCTGGGAGTGATTGATGGGGACAGTGTAGAGGGAGCATTACACTGTATCCAACCCCGTGCTGTACCTGTCCTGGGAGTGTTTGATGGGGACAGTGTAGACGGAGATTTACTCAGTATCTAATCCCGTGCTGTACCTGTCCTGGGAGTGTTTGATGGGGACAGTGTAGAGCAGGGATGGGCAAACTACGGCCCGCGGGCCACATGCGGCCCGCCAAAGGTATTTCTGCGGCCCACCAAGTCATTAAAAAAAAAAAAAAAAAAATTAAAAATATTTTTTTTTTTTAATTTTTTTTAAGGTTAATGGGGGGGGGAGGTTGTTGGATTACCTACTGGTATAGGGTGGATACGTTGACGTTGACTTGAGTAGGGTGATCATTGCTCGGCACAACGTCGAGGGCCGAAGGGCCTGTTCTGTGCTGTACTGTTCTATGTTCTATATGAGGCGCCCAGAATCATAAACGGGTGAAGTAATTATTTTACTTAATATACTATGCGGCCCTTTGTGAATTGTGAATTTCTGAATGTGGCCCTTGCACGGAAAAGTTTGCCCACCCCTGGTGTAGAGGGAGCTTTACTCTGTATCTAACCCCTTGCTGTACCTGTCCTGGGAGTGTTTGATGGGGACAGTGTAGTGGGAGCTTTACTCTGTATCTAACCCTGTGCTGTCCCTGTCCTGGGAGTGTTTGATGGGGACAGTGTAGAGGGAATTTTACTCTGCATCTAACCCCGTGCTGTACCTGTCCTGGGAGTGTTTGATGGGGACAGTGCAGATGGAGCTTTACTCTGTATCTAACCCGGTGCTGTACCTGTCCTGGGAGTGATTGATGGGGACAGTGTAGAGGGAGCTTTACTCTGTATCTAACCCCGTGCTGTACCTGTCCTGGGAGTGTTTGATGGGGACAGTGTAGAGGGAGCTTTACTCTGTTTCAAACCCCGTGCTGTACCTATCCTGGGAGTGTTTGATGGGGACAGTGTAGAGAGAGCTTTACTCTGTATCTAACCCTGTGCTGTACCTGACCTGGGAGTGTTTGATGGGGACAGTGCAGAGGGAGCTTTACTCTGTATCTAACCCCATGCTGTACCTGTCCTGGGAGTGTTTGATGAGGACAGTGTAGAGGGAGCTTTACTCTGTATCTAACCCCATGCTGTACCTGTCCTGGGAGTGTTTGATGAGGACAGTGTAGAGGGAGCTTTACTCTGTATCTAACCCCGTGCTGTACCTGTCCTGGGAGTGTTTGATGGGGACAGTGTAGAGGGGGCTTTACTCTGTATCTAACCCCGTGCTGTACCTGTCCTGGGAGTGTTTGATGGGGACAGTGTAGAGGGTGTTTTACTCTGTATCTAACCCCGTGCTGTACCTGTCCTGGGAGTGTTTGATGGGGACAGTGTAGAGGGAGCATTACTCTGTATCTAACCCCGTGCTGTACCTGTCCTGGGAGTGTTTGATGGGGACAGTGTAGAGGGTGTTTTACTCTGTATCTGACACTGTCTTTGCTCATTAAAATGTTTTTTCCTGTGATCTTGATATGTTCAGTTTTACCGGACATGAGCTGATGAACTTACAGAATGAGATCCGAATGTGGAATTCACTGACTGAATGTTTTGCTGATCAGGAACGTTTAAGGCGGCCAGTGAAGTTATTTCTTCTCATTTGCAGGATCCAGTGAGGAGAGAGAGAGAGAGGGATAGTGTGATCTCCTGAAAGTGAACGAGAAGCTGAAGGCTGATTACAATTGAGGACTAACTCTCTTTGGGCTGGTGGAGGGAATGAGTGAGTTTATGTGATGCCCAGAACCTGACGCTGCCCAAAGCTCACTCACGGCTGGACAGCTTTTTCAAAGTTGAAGATTTTGGCCTGTCCCTTTCGACCTGTTCCTCCAAGACCGTCAAGCTGAGGAAGATTGTTAGCTCTGCAAATCCTTTCGCGCTCCCAACAACAATTCAATCCAGGGAGAATTTATTTGATTGGTCAACAAGAGAGTCAAGCAATGGTATTTGTGCAGACACAAACCCTCGATTGGTTGGAGAAAGGAGCAGCATTGTCTGCTCTGAGTATCCTGGTGTTATTCCTCCTTCCCATTGGCCAGGTTCACACCCTCGGCCACGGTGAGTCTGAGGGGACCAGCTTCGGCCTAGGGTCCGTGGAGTTCAGGCGGACCAACTGCAAGCCCATCCCCCGCACCATGGCACTGTGCCACGGGGTCGGGTACAGTCAGATGAGGCTCCCCAACCTCCTGGGACATGAGACCATGAAGGAGGCCCTGCAGCAAGCCAGCTCCTGGGTTCCTCTGCTCAACAAGCAATGTCACTCCGACACCAGAAAATTCCTCTGCTCCCTCTTTGCTCCAGTCTGCCTCAGTGAACTGCAGGAGTCGATCCAGCCTTGCCGGTCTCTGTGCCAGGCTGTCAGAGATAGCTGTACCCCTGTGATGTCTGCCTTTGGCTTCCCATGGCCGGACATGTTGGATTGTAACCGCTTCCCAGTGGATAATGACCTTTGCATCCCGTCCGCCACCCCGGAGGAGGCGAGAATCCAACAGGAAGGTGAGTAACCCTTTGATTGTTCATTGGTTCGGACATTAATATTATCTCTCTCTCCATGGAAGCTGCCTAACCTGGTGAGTATCTCCAAATTTTTTATCTTTAAAACGGTTAACAATAGATCCTGAAGTTTATAAACAGGGTTGGCTTGGTTCTCCATCCGTCATTATTATCATAAGAACATAAGAACTAGGAGCAGGAGTCGGCCATCTGGCCCCTCGAGCCTGCTCCGCCATTCAATGAGATCATGGCTGATCTTTTGTGGACCCAGCTCCACTTTCCGGCCCGAACACCATAACCCTTAATCCCTTTATTCTTCAAAAAACTATCTATCTTTATCTTAAAAACATTTAATGAAGGAGCCTCAGCTGCTTCACTGGGCAAGGAATTCCATAGATTCACAACCCTTTGGGTGAAGAAGTTCCTCCTCAGATCAGTCCTAAATCTACTTCCCCTTATTTTGAGGCTATGCCCCCTAGTTCTGCTTTCACCCGCCAGTGGAAACAACCTGCCCGCATCTATCCTATCTATTCCCTTCATAATTTTCAACGATTCAATGATAAATTCCAACGAGTACAGTCCCAGTCCACTCGACCTCTCCTCGTAATCCAACCCCTTCAGCTCTGGGATTAACCTTGTGAATCTCCTCTGCACACCCTCCAGTGCCAGTAAGTCCTTTCTCAGGTATAGAGACCAAAACTGAACACAATACTCCAGGTGTGGCCTCACTAACACCTTATACAATTGCAGCATAACCTCCCACGTCTTAAACTCCATCCCTCTAGCAATGAAGGACAAAATTCCATTTGCCTTCTTAATCACCTGTTGCAACTGTAAACCAATTCTTTGTGACTCATGTACTAGGACACCCAGGTCTCTCTGCACGGCAGCATGTTTTAATATTTTGCCATTTAAATAATAATCCCTTTTGCTGTTATTACTACCAAAATGGATAACCTCACATTTGTCAACATTGTATTCCATCTGCCAGACCCTAGCCCATCCACTTAACCTATCCAAATCCCTCTGCAGACTTCCAGTATCCTCTGCACTTTTCGCTTTACCACTCATCTTTGTGTCGTCTGCAAACTTGGACACATTGCCCTTGGTCCCCAACTCCAAATCATCTATGTAAATTGTGAACAATTGTGGGCCCAACACTGATCCCTGAGGGACACCACTAGCTACTGATTGCCAACCAGAGAAACACCCATTAATCCCCACTCTTTGCTTCCTATTAATTAACCAAACCTCTATCCATGCTACTACTTTACCCTTAATGCCATGCATCTTTATCTTATGCAGCAACCTTTTGTGTGGCACCTTGTCAAAGGCTTTCTGAAAATCCAGATATACCACATCCATTGGCTCCCCGTTATCTACCGCACTGGTAATGTCCTCAAAAAATTCCACAAAATTAGTTAGGCACGACCTGCCCTTTATGAACCCATGCTGCGCCTGCCCAATGGGACAATTTCCATCCAGATGCCTCGCTATTTCTTCCTAGGTGATAGATTTCAGCATCTTCCCTACTACCGAAGTTAAGCTCACTGGCCTATAATTACCCGCTTTCTGCCTACCTCCTTTTTTAAACAGTGGTGTCACGTTTGCTAATTTCCAATCCACCGGGACCACCCCAGAGTCTAGTGAATTTCCGTAAATTATCACTAGTGCATCTGCAATTTCCTTAGCCATCTCTTTTAGCACTCTGGGATGCTTTCCATCAGGGCCAGGAGACTTGTCTATCTTTAGCCCCATTAGCCCCTGGGAGGGCAGCACGGTGGAGCAGTGGTTAGCACTGCTGCCTCACGGTGCCGAGGTCCCAGCTTCGATCCCGGCGTCTGTGTGGAGTTTGCACATTCTCCCCGTGTCTGCGTGGGTTTCACCCCCACAACCCAAAGATGTGCAGGCTAGATGGATTGGCCACGCTAAATTGCCCCTTAATTGGAAATATGAATTGGGTACTCGAAATTTATTTTTAAAAACATTGGAAAAAATGAAATGGGTACTCTGAATTTATTATTTTTTAAAATTATTATCACTGGGAGCAGGGTAGACTGTTGTCCATGTCTTACAGGTACTATCGTGGTGCCTTTTCTGTATAAATCTTCAACTTGGTTTAAATGCTCTTCAAGTTCAGTGGTTGGACTTCCTGTCTTAGGTATTGAAATGTATGCTCCCTCATCACAGTGACTGATGCCCCTGTGTCCACTTCCATCTATTTTTCAATAAATTTAGAGTACCCAATTATTTTTTCAATTAAGGGGCAATTTAGCGCAGCCAATCCACCCACCCTGCACATCTTTGGGTTGAGGGGGTGAGACCCACGCAGACACGGGGAGAATGTGCAAACTCCAGACAGACATGAACTGGGATTGGGATCGAACCTGGGTCCTCGGCCCCCTGGGGCAGCAGAGCTAACCACTGCACCACCGTGCTGCCCTCATCTGAAGAGGTTTCCAATTTAATTGGAGTGTTACAGTGACAGGGGGCGGGATTCTCCCCTACCCGGTGGGGCGGGGGGTCCCGGCGTAGCGGAGTGGCACCAACTACTCCGTCGTCTGGCCTCCCCAAAGGTGCGGAATTCTCCGCACCTTTAGGTGCCAAGCCCTCACATTGAGGGGCTAGGCCCGCGCCGGAGCGGTTGGCACCACGCTGACTGGCGCCAAAACCGAAGGGCAGCACGGTGGCGCAGTGGGTTAGCCCTGCTGCCTCACGGCGCCGAGGTCCCAGGTTCGATCCCGGCTCTGGGTCAGTGTCCGTGTGGAGTTTGCACATTCTCCCCGTGTCTGTGTGGGTTTCACCCCCACAACCCAAAGATGTGCAGGATAGGTGGATTTGGCCACGCTAAATTGCCCCTTAATTAGAAAAAATTAATTGGGTACTCTAAATTTATTAAAAAAAAGAAAAAACAAAACAAAACCGGCTACAACAGCCTTTGACGCCCGCCGGCCGGCGCCGGGGCTGGCCGAAAGGCCTTCGCTGGTTCGCGCATGCGTCGGTGCGTCAGCTGCTGCTGACATCACCACCGGCGCATGCCCGCTGGGGGATTCTCTTCCACCTCCGCCATGGTGGAGGCCGTGGCGGCGGCGGAAGAAAAAGTGTTCCCCCACGTCACTGGCCCGCCCGCCGATCGGTGGGCCCCGATCGCGGGCCTGGCCACCGTGGGGGCACCCCCGGGGTCCGATCGGCCCGCGCCCCCCCCCCAGGACCCCAGGGGCCCGCTCGCGCCGCCGATCCCGCCGCCACCAGAGGTGGTTCAAACCACGGCGGCAGGACTTCAGCTCATAGCGGGCCAGAGATTCGCCGCAGGGGGCTCACCAATCGGCGCGGAGGGATCACCGATCGGCGGGGGGTGATTCCCGCCCCCGCCAATTCCCGGGTGGCGGAGAATTTCTGTCACGGTGGGGGCGGGATTTTCGGCGGCCCCGGGCGGTTCTCCGACCTTGCGGGGGGGTCGGGGAATTTCGCCCAGGGTCTATCTTTCCTGTTTTTCTGTGAAACAGAGTGAATATCAGAGTCACTGGTGCTAGGCTGTGCCACATTGTATTCTTGTAACACCTTGGTTGATCGATTACTCGACAACTATGTGAAAATGAGAGATAGAAATGGCAAGATTAGGGAACCATGGATGACGGGTGGTTTCAGTTGGGGCGCTTGATAGTTACAAGGAAGCGAGGAAGGATCTAAAGAGAGAGCTGAGACGAGCAAGGAGGGGACATGAGAAGTCTTTGGCAGGTAGGATCAAGGAAAACCCAAAAGCTTTCTATAGGTATGTCAGGAATAAAAGAATGACTAGGGTAAGAGTAGGGCCAGTCAAGGACAGTGGTGGGAAGTTGTGTGTGGAGGCTGAGGAGATAAGCGAGATACTAAATGAATA
This sequence comes from Scyliorhinus canicula, assembly GCF_902713615.1. Lineage (NCBI taxonomy): Eukaryota > Metazoa > Chordata > Chondrichthyes > Carcharhiniformes > Scyliorhinidae > Scyliorhinus > Scyliorhinus canicula. Next base: position 5,084,804 of record NC_052159.1, read on the forward strand.
CTTTTCGTCAGTATTCACTCAAGAAAAAGATAATATTGTGGAGGAGAATGCTGAGACCCAGGCTATTAGAATAGATGGCATTGAGGTGCGTAGGGAAGAAGTGTTGGCAATTCTGGACAAGGTGAAAATAGATAAGTCCCCGGGGCCGGATGGGATTTATCCTAGGATTCTCTGGGAAGCCAGGGAAGAGATTGCTGAGCCTTTGGCTTTGATTTTTAGGTCATCATTGGCTACAGGAATAGTGCCAGAGGACTGGAGGATAGCAAATGTGGTCCCTTTGTTCAAGAAGGGGAGTAGAGATAACCCCGGTAACTATAGGCCGGTGAGCCTAACGTCTGTGGTGGGTAAGGTCTTGGAGAGGATTATAAAAGATACGATTTATAATCATCTAGATAGGAATAATATGATTAGGGATAGTCAGCATGGTTTTGTGAAGGGTAGGTCATGCCTCACAACCTTATCGAGTTCTTTGAGAAGGTGACTGAACAGGTAGATGAGGGTAGAGCAGTTGATGTGGTGTATATGGATTTCAGTAAAGCGTTTGATAAGGTTCCCCACGGTCGGCTATTGCAGAAAATACGGAGGCTGGGGATTGAGGGTGATTTAGAGATGTGGATCAGAAATTGGCTAGTTGAAAGAAGACAGAGAGTGGTAGTTGATGGGAAATGTTCAGAATGGAGTTCAGTTACGAGTGGCGTACCACAAGGATCTGTTCTGGGGCCGTTGCTGTTTGTCATTTTTATAAATGACCTAGAGGAGGGCGCAGAAGGATGGGTGAGTAAATTTGCAGACGACACTAAAGTCGGTGGAGTTGTAGACAGTGCGGAAGGATGTTGCAGGTTACAGAGGGACATAGATAAGCTGCAGAGCTGGGCTGAGAGGTGGCAAATGGAGTTTAATGTGGAGAAGTGTGAGGTGATTCACTTTGGAAAGAATAACAGGAATGCGGAATATTTGGCTAATGGTAAAATTCTTGGTAGTGTGGATGAGCAGAGGGATCTCGGTGTCCATGTACATAGATCCCTGAAAGTTGCCACCCAGGTTGATAGGGTTGTGAAGAAGGCCTATGGTGTGTTGGCCTTTATTGGTAGAGGGATTGAGTTCCGGAGCCATGAGGTCATGTTGCAGTTGTACAAAACTCTAGTACGGCCGCATTTGGAGTATTGCGTACAGTTCTGGTCGCCTCATTATAGGAAGGACGTGGAAGCTTTGGAACGGGTGCAGAGGAGATTTACCAGGATGTTGCCTGGTATGGAGGGAAAATCTTATGAGGAAAGGCTGATGGACTTGAGGTTGTTTTCGTTAGAGAGAAGAAGGTTAAGAGGTGACTTAATAGAGGCATACAAAATGATCAGAGGGTTAGATAGGGTGGACAGCGAGAGCCTTCTCCCGCGGATGGGGGTGGCTAGCACGAGGGGACATAGCCTTAAATTGAGGGGTAATAGATATAGGACAGAGGTCAGAGGTGGGTTTTTTACGCAAAGAGTGGTGAGGCCGTGGAATGCTCTACCTGCAACAGTAGTGAACTCGCCAACATTGAGGGCATTTAAAAGTTTATTGGATAAGCATATGGATGATAAGGGCATAGTGTAGGTTAGATGGACTTTAGTTTTTTTTTTCCATGTCGGTGCAACATCGAGGGCCGAAGGGCCTGTACTGCGCTGTATCGTTCTATGTTCTATGTTCTAATTGTGAGACTAGCTAAGATGAAAAAGGAAGCATACATAAGATCGAGGCGACTCAAAACTGATGAAGCTTTGGAGGAATATCGGGAAAGTAGGACAAATCTCAAACGCGCAATAAAGAGGGCTAAAAGGGGTCATGAAATATCTTTGGCTAACAGGGTTAAGGAAAATCTCAAAGCCTTTTATTCGTATATAAGGAGCAACAGAATAACTAGAGAAAGGATCGGCCCACTCAAAGACAAAAGAGGGAATTTATGCGTGGAGTCAGAGGAAATGAGTGAGCTTCTTAATGAGTACTTTGCATCGGTATTCACCAAGGAGAGGGACATGATGGATGTTGAGGCTAGGGATGGATGTTTAAATACTCTAGGTCATGTCGGCATAAGGAAGGGGGAAGTTTTGGGTATTCTAAAAGGCATTAAGGTGGACAAAGTCCCCAGGACCGGATGGGATCTATCCCAGGTTACTGAGGGAAGCGAGGGATGAAATAGCTGGGGCCTTAACAGATATCTTTGCAGCATCCTTGAGCACGGGTGAGGTCCCGGAGGACTGGAGAATTGCTAATGTTGTCCCTTTGTTTAAGAAGGGTAGCAGGGAAAATCCAGGGAATTATAGACCTGTGAGCTTGAACGTCAGTGGTAGGCAAACTGTTGGAGAAGATACTGAGGGATAGGATCTATTCACATTTGGAACAAAATAGACTTATCAGTGATAGGCAGCATGGTTTTGTGCAGGGAAGGTCATGTCTTACAAACCTAATAGAATTCTTTGAGGAAGTGACAAAGTTAGTTGATGAGGGAAGGGCTGTAGATGTCATATACATGGACTTCAGTAAGCATTTGATAAAGTTTCCCATGGCAGGTTGATGGAAAAAGTGAAGTCGTATGGGGTTCAGGGTGTACTAGCTAGATGGATAAAGAACTGGCTGGGCAACAGGAGACAGAGAGTAGTGGTGGAAGGGAGTGTCTCAAAATGGAGAAAGGTGACTAGTGGTGCTCCACAGGGATCCGTGCTCGGACCACTGTTGTTTGTGATATACATAAATGATCTGGACGAAGGTATAAGTGGTCTGATGAGCAAGTTTGCAGATGATACTAAGATTGGTGGAGTTGCAGATAGCAAGACGGACTGTCAGAGAATACAGCAAAATATAGATAGATTGGAGAGTTGGGCAGAGAAATGGCAGATGGAGTTCAATCCAGGCAAATGCGAGGTGATGCATTTTGGAAGATCTAACTCAAGAGCGGCCTATATGGTCAATGGAAGAGTCCTGGGGAAAATTGATGTACAGAGAAATCTGGGAGTTCAGGTCCATTTTACTCTGAAGGTGGCAACGCAGGTCGATAGAGTGGTCAAGCAGGCTTACAGCATGCTTGCCTTCATTGGACGGGGTATTGAGAACAAGAGTCGGCAGGTCATGTTACAGTTGTATAGGACTTTGGTTAGGCCACATTTGGAATACTGCGTGCAGTTCTGGTCGCCACATTACCAGAAGGATGTGGATGCTTTAGAGAGGGTGCAGAGGAGGTTCACCAGGATGTTGCCTGGTATGGAGGGTGCTAGCTATGAAGAAAGGTTGAGTAGATTAGGATTGTTTTCATTGGAAAGACGGAGGTTGAGGGGGGACCTGATTGAGGTCTACAAAATTATGAGAGGTATGGACATGGTGGATAGCAACAAGCATTTTCCAAGAGTGGGGGTGTCAATTACAAGGGGGTCACGATTTCAAGGTGAGAGGGGGAAAGTTTAAGGGAGATGTGCGTGGAAAGTTTTTTACGCAGAGGGTGGTGGGTGCCTGGAACGCTTTGCCAGCGGAGGTGGTAGAGGCGGGTACGATAGCATCATTTAAGATGCATCCGGACAGATATATGAACGGGCGGGGAACAGAGAGAAGTAGACCTTGGAAAATAGGCAACAGGTTTAGATAAAGGATCTGGATCGGCGCAAGCTGGGAGGGCCGAAGGGCCTGTTCCTGTGCTGTAATTTTCTTTGTTCTTTGTTCACTGTTAAATCTTGACTTAGCTCTGCCCTGCTTTATCAAATGTCCACTTTTGTGACAATAACAACAGTCAGCCTCCTTAAACCGACATGATTCAGAAGTGTGGTCATCTCCACGTCGGTAACGTTCCACTTGAAGTGTGACTGAGTTTTTGACATTGTGGTGACTGAAATTGTTTCCCGTTGAGCAGCTGCTTTGGCAGTTTTGGTGCCCCTACTGGCTGAGGTTCTTGCCATACCTGGTGAATGGTGCCTTTCTCTGAACTCTGCAGTTGTGTGCATCTTTTCCAGCAGGTTCCATGGCCAACGCTATCTCCATTACTCGTTTAAACTATGTCAACCTCTGCAAGCAATTCTGCATTGAATAGCGCCATTGTTCACATCACAGGCTAACCTATCCTGTAACTTGTCATTTAGGGTGGCTCCAAAATCACGATACTCCGATAATCGCTTCAGTTTAGCAATGCAAGTCGTGAACGATTCGCCTGAGGCTCCCACCTTTGAATTAAATTTGAATCTCTGGAGTATGACTGATCGTTGAAGTTACAATTGATTAAATCCACAAGCTGACTAAATGATTTGGAGTCGGGTGTGCTTGGGGCTCTAAGACTGCGAATAAGGTCATAGGTCTGAGTTCTATAAACACTGAGGAGAATTGCTTTGCGTTTCACCTCCTCTCCCATTTTGTTTGCTTGGAAAGAGGCTAGATGACCCTTATTCTGCTGTGTTGCCCTTAAAAGGACAATCAGCACTTCCGGGGTGGACCATGGAGGAAGTGGTCACACACAAGGCAGCTCCTGCCCAAGGTTACAGAAAAGAGCTCTTTTTAATCAATACGGGGTGGAATTTTGATGAAAAGATGTCGGAGTACTTTCCCCCAGGAATGGTATGTCTCTTGGTTACCAGACCCGGCAGAAACAGTGAAAGATTTGGCTGGAGCTGCAGCAAAGACAAAAGCCTCTTCCAGCATGCAGGCGGGGGAAGGGCGAGCTTAAAGGCTTCAAACTGACTTGAGGGCCTTTATTGAAGCTGAATTCCAGCCGCAGAGGGAACAATTGTGAAAAGATCTCGCATAAGCCATTGAAGAAGCGGCGACGAGACTCCCGGTGGCGGCCATGGAGGAGTAGGTCGCGCATTCGGCAGCTCCCGTCTGGAACCGACTCTCGGACCTTTTTCAGGAGTTTCCACGGACTTTTTGGGGCAGATTGGTGAAGTGAACACTGCCAAAAGGATTCCCTCTCTGTTGTATGGATAGCTGGGCCAGGAGTGGCCGAGTGAAGCGTTTAAGTCCCAACAGACAGAAGCGTGCGGAGCGGGCGCCGAGGCGTGGCATGGCGGCCGGTATAGACCAGGGTGCATGGACGCAGTGGGCACAGGAGCAACTGGAGTTCCTTAGGGGCTGCTTTGCTGATCTTAAAAAGGACATGCTGGCCCCGATGAAGGCATCAATAGACCAAATGATCGCAACTCAGGCAACACAAGGGAAAGCGATTAAGGAGATGGAGAAAAAGCTATCCGACCATGAGGACGAGTTGGTCGTATTGGCCCTTAAGGTGGAAGCTCAGGATGCCCTCCACAAAGAGTAGCAGGGGAGGCTGGAGGTCCTAAAAAACAGGTCCAGGAGACAGAACCTGAGAATTATGGGCCTCCCCGAAGGTGTGGAGGAGTCGGATGCGGGAGCATTTGTGTCCAAGATGCTGGAGATACTGATAGGGACGGGGGTATTCCCTCGACCCCTGGAGCTGGATGGGGCGCACAGAGCTCTCTCGAGGAAGCCCAAGGCGAATGAACCGCCGAAGGCCATGGTGGTGAGATTTCATCGCTTCTCGAACAAGGAACTTGTCTTGTGGTGGGCAAAAAAAGAACGGAGCAGCAGGTAGGAGAACAGCTCCTACCAGGCCCTGAGTGCGGAGCTGGTCAATAGGCGTGCTGGATTCATCCGGGTGAAGGTGACCCTCTTCAGCAAGGGTGTGAAATTTGGGATGCTACACCCAGCGAGGCTATGCGTCACGTACAAGGAACGGCATCACTATTTTGAGACGCCGGATGAGGCGTGGTCATTCGTCAAACAAGAAAAGCTGGACTTGAATTAAAGGACAGTTAAGATTTGGTGGAATGTGGCAGTGGGGCTGGGTAACACGGTACCGTTTCTAATATAAGATTGTATACAATGTTGGGTGTGTGTCAGGGCTGTGGTGGTGGCTGGAGGGTGCAGTGTTTTCAGCAAAGTTGAGATACGGAGGGGGTAGGGGGACCTGTACTTAGTGCGAATTTTCGGGAAGTTGGAGCCTTGGTTCAACAAGCGTCTCCTCACGGGGCAATGTTAGTGTCTTCTGTTTATGTTTTGTTTCGTATTACTATTTACTCACTGGGGCTGGAGAAGTAGTTTAATTGGTTCATTCACGTGGGGAGAGGGGTCCGGACAATGAGCGACAGTCTGATCGGCGCCAGGGGCGGGAGCTGCCGGGGTCAGCATAGGTCAGCTGACTCTCGGGAGCATAGTGGGGGGTGAGCAAGTGCCCAGCTGGCGGGGGGTTTTGGGTCGTGGGGCTTTTGGGGGAGGAAGGGGAGGAGGGGATGCTGCTTTGCTGACAGAGGATGTATCGATTTTGGGGTACCAATTAAGGGGCGGGGGCAACGGTTCCCTGTGGGGGTGCTCGAGGAAGCGAAGGGTGCAGGCTCGAGGTCAAGAAAGGGCGATGGCTAGTCGGCAGTGGGGGGGTGGGGGGTGGTTAGCCCCCTGTCCAGGCTGATCACGTGGAATGTGAGGGGTTTGAATGGGTCGGTCAAAAGAGCGCGTGTGTTCTCGCATCTAAAGGGGTTAAAGGCAGACGTAGCAATGCTTCAGGAGACACATTTAAAGCTCACAGATCACACGAGATTGAGAAAGGGATGGGTAGGCCAGGTGTTCCATTCAGGGCTGGATTCAAAGACCAGGGGGGTAGCAATTCTGATCAGTAAGGGTGTGGCATTCGAGGCTGGGAGAATTGTGGCAGATAAGGGGGGCAGGTATATAATGGGTGAGTGGGAGGGGGTCTGGGTGGTGTTTGTGAATGTCTACACTCTGAATTGGGATGATGTGGAATTTATAAGACACATGCTGGGCAAAATCCCAGACTTAGAGTCACACCACCTGATTATGGGGGGAGACATTAACACAGTCATCGACCCCGAGCTGGACCGGTCGAAATCCAGGACAGGGAAGCGACCAGCAGTGGCTAAGGAACTGAAGGGTTTTATGGAGCAGATGGGGGAGGGGGGGGGGGGGGGGGATCCCTGGAGGTTCACGCGGCCGAGAGCGAACGAGTTCTCTTTTTTCTCCCACGTTCATAAGGTTTATTCCCGCATAGACTTCTTTGCCTTGAGCAGGGTGTTAATCCCAAAGGTGTTGGGGACAGAATACTCAGCAATCACAGTCTCGGACCATGCCCCGCACTGGGTGGACCTGCGGCTTAGTGAGGAGAGAGGGCAGCACCCACTCTGGAGACTGGATGTGGAGCTGCTGGTGGACGAAGAGGTTTGCGGGCGGATTAGCAGGAACATCCAGGATTACCTGGAAACAAACGATACGGGTGAGGTAGCAGCGGCAACGGTCTGGGAGGCTCTGAAGGCACTTGTCAGAGGGGAACTCATCTCAATTCGATCCCATAGGTAAAAGAGAGAAACAGCGGAGAAGGAGAGACTGGTGGAGGAGATACTCCGAGTGGACAGGAGATACGCGGAGACCCCCTACGGAGGGAGCGGCGGAGTCTGCAGGTGGAGTTTGAGCTGCTGACCACAGGGAAAGCGGTAGCCCACAGAAGGCAAGGGGGGCAGTCTATGAGTACGGGGAGAAAGCCAGTAGAATGCTGGCACACCAACTGCGAAAGAGGGAGGCGGCCACGGAAATCGGGGGAGTAAAGAATAAGGAGGGTAACACGGTCTTGGATCCGGGGGGGTGAACGGAGTCTTTAAGGAATTCTATAGTAAACTATACGAGTCGGAGGCCCCGACGGGAGCAGAAGGGATGAGGCAATGTTTGGACCAGTTGAGGTTTCCAAAGGTGGAAGAGGACCTGGTGGAGGGGCTGGGGCTGGATTGAATTGGAGGAGATTGTCAAGGGTATAGAAGGCATGGAGCGTGCCCGGGGCCGGACGGTTACCAGGTAGAATTCTACAAGAAATTTTCGGAAATATGGAGCCCACTCCTAATGAGGCCAGAGAGAAAGGAACCCTCCCCCCAACAATGTCACAGGCTTTGATCTCACTCATTCTTAAACAAGGGAAGGACCCGGAACATTGCAGGTCATACAGGCCGATTTCGCTTTTAAACGTGGATGCCAAATTGCTGGCTAAGATTCTGGCCACAAGAATTGAGGATTGCGTCCCAGGGGTGATAGAGGAAGACCAGACTGGGTTTGTTAAAGGCAGACAACTCAATACCAATGTCAAGAGAATTTTGAATATTCTTATGATGCCCTCAGAAGGAGGGGAGGCGGAGGTGGTAACAGCGATGGACACAGAGAAAGCCGTTGACCGGGTGGAGTGAGAGTACCTCTGGGAAACGCTGGGGAGGTTGGGGTTTGGCGAGGGCTTTATTGGCTGGGTGAAATTGCTGTACCAGGCGCCTGTAGCAAGTGTATGTACAAACCGGCTGAGGTTGGGGTACTTCGAGCTTCACCGGGGAACGAGGCAGGGGTGTCCCCTCTCCCGTTACTATTTGCCCGAGCTATAGAACCACTAGCTATGGCGCGGAGAGCCTCGAGGAACTGGCGGGGACTGGTTCCCGGGGGGGGGGGTGGGTGGAACATCGGGTCTCGCTATGCGCGGATGATTTGCTCCTGTACATTTCGGACCCTGTGGAGGGGATGGGGGAGGTTCTGCGGATCCTGAGCGAGTTGTTTGTGATCCAGGCCAAGGGGCAGGAGGAGAGACTGAAAGAGCTGCTGCTCAGGGTGGTAGAGAAAGGTTTTCGTTACCTGGGTACACAGGTGGCCAGGAAATGGGATGCCCTGCACAGGCTCAACCTGACCCGGTTGGTGGAGCAAATGGAAGGGGACGTTAAAAGGTGGGACATTCTCCCGCTGTCACTGGCAGGGAGGGTGCAGACCGTGAAAATGACTGTCCTCCCCAGAATTTTGTTTGTCTTTCAGTGCCTCCCCATCTTCATCCCCAAGGCCTTTTCTTAGCGGGTGAGTAGGATCATTACGGGCTTTGTGTGGGCGAATAAGACCCCGTGAGTAAGGGGATCGCTGTTGGAGCGCAGTCGGGGGGGGCCGTGGGAGCAGCTGGAGGCGGCGCCATGTAAAGGTACTAGTCTGGGAGCTTTGATAACGGCTTCTTTGCCGTTCTCACCGACCCGTTACTCCACAAGTCCGGTGGTGGTGGTGACACTGCGGATCTGGGGACAGTGGAGGAGGTACTAGAGGGTGGAGGGAGCGTCGGTCTGGATCCCAATGTGCAATAATCACAGGTTTATCCCGGGCAGGATGAATGGTGGGTTCCAGAGCTGGCAGAGGGCAGGCATCAGAAAGATGGGAGATTTGTTCATAGACGGAAGCTTTCCCAGTTTGAAGGCGCTAGAGGACAAATTTAATCTGCCGCCAGGAAACGCCTTTAAATATCTGCAAGTACGAGCCTTCCTGAAAAAACAGGTAGTGGCCTTTCCGACGCTGCTGCCACTGAGGATACAGGACAGGGTGGTCTCCGGCACCTGGGTGGGGGAGGGGAGGGTGTCGGATATCTACCAGGAACTACAGGAGGCGGAGGAAACCCCGGTGGAGGAGCTCAAGGGCAAGTGGGAGGAGGAGCTAGGTGAGGAGTTGGAAGCGGGTCTGTGGGCAGAGGTCCTGGGCAGGGTTAATTCCTCCTCATCATGTGCCAGGCTCAGTCTAATTCAATTTAAGGTGGTCCACAGGGCACATATGACGGCAGCGAGAATGAGCAAGTTTTTTGGGGTAGAAGACAGTTGTATGAGGTGCAAGGGCAGCCCTGCAAACCATGTCCACATGTTTTGGGCATGCCCGGAGCTTAGAGAGTTCTGGCAAGGGTTCGCGAAGGCAATGTCCAAGGTGCTTAACACACGGGTGGTGCCGAGTCCAGAGATAGCGATCTTTGGGGTGTCAGAAGACCCGGGAGTTCAGGGGGCAAAAGAGGCCGACGTCTTGGCCTTTGCCTCCCTAGTAGCCTGGAGATAGATTTTATTAATGTGGAGGGACTCGAAGCCCCCGAGTGTAGAGACTTGGGTTACCGACATGGCTGGGTTTCTCAGCCTCGAGAAAATAAAGTTTGCCTTAAGAGGGTCTACGCTCGGGTTCTCTCGGAGGTGGCAGCCGTTCGTCCACTTTCTCGGGGAAAATGTAAATGTCAGCAGCAGCAGCAGCAATCCGTATGGGGGGGGGAGGGTGAATGCTTCACTGGGATGGTGTGGGAAGACTGGGTCGTGTGGAGTAATGTCTATTTAATTCTATATTCTCTTTTTACACTAGATTAATATTCACTCTAGTTTGTTTTGTTATTATGGTTACTACTGATTTATTCTGAAAAATACTGCAAAACCTTAATAAAAATACTTTTTTAAAAAGGACAATCAGCACAGGGACCTCAAGTACAAAAGTGAGGGGTGACATGTGACAAAGTGGTTAGCACTGGGACTGCGGCGCTGAGGACCCGGGTTCGAATCCCGGCCCTGGATCACTGTCCATGTGGAGTTTGCACATTCTCCCCGTGTCTGCGTGGGTTTCGCCCCCACAACCCAAAGTTGTGCAGATTAGGAGGATTGGTCACGTTAAATTGCACCTTAATTGGAAAAAAATAAAAAAAATTGGGTACTCTAAATTTATTATTAAAAAGTACAAAAGACAGGCAGCACGGTGGCATAGTGGTTAGCATTGCTGCCTATGGCGCTGAGGACCCGGGTTCGAATCCCGGCCCTGGATCACTGTCCGTGTGGAGTTTGCACATTCTCCCCGTGTCTGCGTGGGTTTCCCCCCACAACCCAAAGATGTGCAGGTGGGTGGATTGGCCACGCTAAATTTCCCCTTAATTGAAAAAAATAATTGGGTACTCTAAATCATAAAAAAAAAATTTTAAATAATTTTTTTTTTAAAGTACAAAAGTGAGAAAGTTATGTTAAATCTTCATAAGACACCGGTCAGTTTCTGGCGGGTGAATGGTGTCCAATTCCTATTTAGGGAGGTGTTATAACCGGATCAGATCCTATTAGCTGGGGATAATTTGTTACCCTGAGACTCTTCGGGAATATGATCTCCCCCAATGACGGGAGCGAGGTAATCGTTAGCTTTGCAGCTGGATAAATAGAGCTGAGGGCCAGTGTGGTACCGGCTGGAGAGAGAACAAGTCGGGAACTACTGGTGCTGTGTAAATATTGTTGGAAATAAAAGTGGCTTTCTGTTTGACTCGATAAACTCGTGCTGGATTCTTCGTGGCCCTCGCAAAAGAAGGATGTGAAGGCTTTAGAGGTAGTGCACGAGTTGAATATTGCTGAAAAGAGAGACATTTTGTCAAAGCTTTTCACCTTACACTCAGCACGACAACACAAGAATGCCAAATTTCAAATTTCAGGAGAAAATGGTGCTGATCGGTTACCAAGTCAACTCTGATTGGCTGAGGCATTGCCATGGAGATTGTAATACAGAGCTATAGGCTTCCCACGTTCCTGGATAATTCATAAAAGGCGCAAGGCTTGAGCATATTCCTTTTGTTTGCAGAGAATGAGTCTCTGTGTATGAGTGTAAACGAGCCATGTTACATCTGAACTAATCTAAGTTGGCTGTTGGTGAAAGCACTCCGGATCATTCAGCAAGTGTTGCCAATAGCAGAATCACATCGAAGAGCAGCTATTTTGTTTTATGTTTTGCAAGTGAGGGCCGGTTGAGTACGGCCTGTACTCTGCGTTTTACCGACAACTAAGTGTGCTGTTTGATTGAATCAGTCAAGGTGGAAATGATAGTGGAGGTGGTGGAAGATGCAGGTTTGGGAGGTGATGCTGAAGAGGCCTTGGCAGTTGCTGCAATTGGCCCAGCCCCGTGCTCTTAACGGTCCACTGAAGTGGTCCAGTCCGTCCAAACCAGCTCCCAACAGCAGATGGATTTATCGTATCATTGGAATCACGCCTGATTAATGTAGGATGTGGAGTTCTCAGGTTGTGGTCAATGGGACCATGGCCCTGGATAGGGTGCTCAGTGCAGCGTTGGTATTTGAATCGGATTAACCTGCCATGCTTCTATATTTCAGAGCCAACAATCTGTCAGGCCTGTAAACCTGAGGGAGAAGCCGGGAGCAACATTCTCGAAGAATTCTGCAAAAATGACTTTGGTAAGATTCAGCTAAAGGGTTGAGGCCATTTGCCCCCAGCGAGGGAGGGTGGGTTTGATTAAACTATTTCAATCTGCATTCAGATAGCGCCGATAACATAGTAAAACATCCCAAGATGCTTCACAGGAGCGTGTTGAAACAAAAATTGCCACCGAGTGGAATGAGGGGGCATCAGGACAGGTGACCAAAAACCTGGTCAAAAAGACAACTCATACAGAGTGTCTTAAAGGAGGAGAGGGAGAGAGGTTTAGAGAGAGGGTCAGTACTGAGGGAGTGCCGCACTGTCAGAGGGTCAGTACTGAGGGAGTGCTGCACTGTCAGAGGGTCAGTACTGAGGGAGTGCTGCACTGTCAGAGGGTCAGTACTGAGGGAGCGCCGCACTGTCTGAGGGTCAGTACTGAGGGAGTGCTGCACTGTCAGAGGGTCAGTACTGAGGGAGCGCCGCACTGTCAGAGGGTCGGTACTGAGGGAGTGCCGCACTGTCAGAGGGTCAGTACTGAGGGAGAGCCGCACTGTCAGAGGGTCAGTACTGAGGGAGTGCTGCACTGTCAGAGAATCAGTGCTGAGGGAGTGCCGCACTCTAAGAGGGTCAGTACTGAGGGAGTGCTGCACTGACAGAGGGTCAGTACTGAGGGAGTGCCACACTGTCAGAGGGTCAGTACTGAGGGAGTGCCGCACTGTCAGAAGGTCAGTACTGAGGGAGTGCTGAGGGAGTGCCTCACTGTCAGAGGGTCAGTATTGAGGGAGTGCTGCACTGTCAGAGGGTAAGTACTGAGGGAGAGCTGCACTGTCAGAGGGTCAGTACTGAGGGAGTGCCGCACTGTCAGAGGGTCAGTACTGAGGGAGTGCCGCACTGTTAGAGGGTCAGTACTGAGGGAGTGCCGCACTGTCAGAGGGTCAGTACTGAGGCAGTGCTGCACTGTCAGAGGGTCAGTACTGAGGGAGTGCCGCACTGTCAGAGGGTCAGTACTGAGGGAGTGCCACACTGTCAGAGGGTCAGTACTGAGGGAGTGCTGCACTGTCAGAGGGTCAGTACTGAGGGAGTGCTGCACTGTCAGAGGGTCAGTACTGAGGGAGTGCCGCACTGTCAGAGGGTCAGTACTGAGGGAGTGCCACACTGTCAGAGGGTCAGTACTGAGGGAGTGCCGCACTGTCAGAGGGTCAGTACTGAGGGAGTGCTGCACTGTCAGAGGGTCAGTACTGAGGGAGTGCTGCACTGTCAGAGGGTCAGTACTGAGGGAGTGCTGCACTGTCAGAGGGTCAGTACTGAGGGAGTGCCGCACTGTCAGAGGGTCAGTACTGAGGGAGTGCTGCACTGTCAGAGGGTCAGTACTGAGGGAGTGCTGCACTGTCAGAGGGTCAGTACTGAGGGAGTGCCGCACTGTCAGAGGGTCAGTACTGAGGGAGTGCCGTACTGTCAGAGGGTCAGTACTGAGGGAGTGCTGCACTGTCAGAGGGTCAGTACTGAGGGAGTGCCGCACTGTCAGAGGGTCAGTACTGAGGGAGTGCTGCACTGTCAGAGGGTCAGTACTGAGGGAGCGCTGCACTGTGAATATCTTCTCACAGATGATATATTAAATGAAGCTCTATCATCCCTGTTATTTGGATGTAAGTTAACCCGCTTCAAAAAATTCTGCGTTGATTGTGAATCGCTTTGGAATTCTCTGAGATGATGAAAAATGTTACAGGAACTGTAATTGATTCTTTTCTCTCTTGTCTTTTTTCTGGGTGGCTCTCATAGCGCTGAAGATGAAAGTACAAGAAATATCCTATGTGAATGGAGACGCCAAGATCATTGCTGACGGCAGGAGCAGGGTTGTGTTTGGGTTAGAGGGTTGGGCTGTGAGTGGGGAGGTGAGGATGGAGCTGTGGTTAGCCGGAGGCTCTCACTGTGCCTGCGATAAGCTGAGGGACCTGACTTCATCCTACCTGGTAATGGGGAGGAAGCAGGAGGGGAGGCTCCTGATCACCAGCGTGAGGCACTGGCGAGGAGGCAAGAGGGACTTCCGGAGGATGTCCAGAAACTTCAAGAGAGCTCGTTGCCAAAAGCTGGCCATGACAGGAGCTGATCAATAATCCACCTCACCAGCACCTCCCCCTGCCTGCCTGCCTCTCACCCCCTCCCCCTGCCTGCCTGCCTCTCACCCCCTCCCCCTGCCTGCCTGCCTCTCACCCCCTCCCCCTGCCTGCCTGCCTCTCACCCCCTCCCCCTGCCTGCCTGCCTCTATCCACCACCTCCCCCTGCCTCTCACCCCCTCCCCCTGCCTCTCACCCCCTCCCCTGCCTGCCTGCCTCTCACCCCCTCCCCCTGCCTCTCACCACCACCCCTGCCTCTCACCCCCACCCCCTGCCTGCCTGCCTCTATCCACCACCTCCCCCTGCCTCTCACCCCCTCCCCTGCCTCTCACCCCCTCCCCTGCCTGCCAGCCTCTCACCCCCTCCCCCTGCCTCTCACCACCTCCCCTGCCTCTCACCCCCCCCCCTGCCTGCCTGCCTCTATCCACCACCTCCCCCTGCCTCTCACCACCTCCCCGCCTGCCTGCCTCTCACCCCCTCCCCTGCCTCTCACCCCCTCCCCCTGCCTGCCTGCCTCTCACTTCCTCCCCCTGCCTGCCTGCCTCTATCCACCACATCCCCCTGCCTCTCACCACCTCCCCGCCTGCCTGCCTCTCACCCCCTCCCCTGCCTCTCACCCCCTCCCCCTGCCTCTCACCCCCTCCCCCTGCCTCTCACCCCCTCCCCCTGCCTCTCACCCCCTCCACCTGCCTCTCACCCCCTCCCCCTGCCTCAACCCCTCCCCCTGCCTCACCCCCTCCCCTGCCTCACCCCCTCCCCCTACCACACCCCCTCCCCCTGCCTCTCACCCCCTCCCCCTGCCTGCCTGCCTCTTACCCCCTCCCCCTGCCTCACCCCCACCCCCTGCCTCTCACCCCCTCCCCCTGCCTTTCACCACCACCTCCCCCTGCCTTTGACCTCCTCCCCCTGCCTGCCTGCCTCTCACCCCCTCCCTCTCCCCCTGCCTGCCTCTATCCACCACCTCCCCCTGCCTGCCTGCTCCTCACCCCCTCCTCCTCCCCACCTGCTCCTCACCCCCTCCCCCTGCCCGCCTGCTCATCACCCCCTCCCCCTGCCTTCCTGCCTCTATCCACCTCCTACCTGCCTGCGGGCTCCTCACTACCACCTCCTCCTGCCTGCCTGCCTCTGTTTCTGCCACTTTGATATCTAGTTGGTGTGGAACACTCCATGCTCTCCGATAAATGTGTTCCCCTCCTGCGGCTGCTCCACCAGAGGGATATACAAGCCTAGGAACAAGGAACAAGAAGTCATTCTGCCCCTCAAGCCTGCTCCACCATTTAATAAGATCATAGCTGATGTGATAGTAACCTCAAATCTGTATCCTGCCTCCCCCCCCCCCCCCCTCAATAACCTATCACCCCGTCGCTTACCAAGAATCTATCCACCTCTGCCTTAAAATATGCAAAGATTCTGCCTCCAGCACCTAGTCACAGCGCAGGTTATTTCCCCAAATAGCTTCATTAAGTTGGTTAATCATAATTTTGCTTTCACAAAACCATGTTGACTCTGCCTGAACTTTATCAAAGTGTCCTGATACCTCCCAACATTTTCGCTATGACAGACTCAGTGGCTTATAGTTTCTGGCTTTCTGCCTCCCTCCGTTTTTGCTGTCTTCCAACAAAATGCGACCTTCCCCAAATCTTGGGAGTTTCGGAAAATTCAAACCAATGCATCAATTGTTGCACCAGACTCTTCTTTTAAAGATCCCAGAGTGACGTCCATCAGAACCCGGAATCTGTTTCGCCGGTAGCTCCAACAATTTACCCAGTGCCGCTTCTCTGGTGATTGTCATTCTCCAGAGTTCCTCCCTGCCTCACATTTCCTGATTTATAGCTGCTTCTGGGGTGTTACTTTTATCCTCTCGAATGAGACTGTTGTAAAATACCTGTTCAATGCAACGGTGGTGCAGTGGTCAGCACTGCTGCCTCACGGCGCCGAGGACCCGGGTTCGATCCCGGCCCCGGGTCACTGTCCGTATGGAGTTTGTACATTCTCCACCCCCCCCCCCGTGTCTGCGTGGGTCTCACTCCCACAAACCCAAAAAGATGTGCAGGGTGGGTGGACTGGCCACGCTAAATTGCTCCTTAATTGGACAAAAAAGGAATTGGGGACTCTAAATTTATTTTTTAAATTTAACAATCACTTCCTTGTTTGCGATTACCAATTCTCCAAACTCGTGTTCTGTAGGACCAATGCTCACTTTCTCAACTCGTTTCTTTTTAAAATATTTATAAAAACTCTTCCTCACTGGTTTGGAAATATTTCTGGCTCGCTCGGCCTAGAATTCCTGACATGGAGCTATGGAGACCCGATAGCTTCGAACAAGACCGGAACATGTCCAGATGCTGCGTCAGACCCAGAGAACACCATTCGTACCTTTCATCTACTTTCGAGAAGAACCCACTCATTTGTGCTCTCATCAAATGTGCCCGATGAACCACTTTAAACTGAATCAGGCCAAGCCTCGCACACGAGGTGGAGTTTACTCTGTGTAGAGCCTCGCTCCACACCCCCAGGTCTCCAGAATAGCCTTTGAATTGTATTTATTTATTTGTCAGCACTCTCTATCCTTTCCTATCACAACATTTTCTTCATTTCCCGTAATGATAACTTTCTATTTTGCCCTGCTCTTTGATTGACCACATCTTTCTAAATTTGATCCCTTGCACTCACTACTTAGTTTAAAACCATCTCTACTTCCCCAGTTATGCATCGCACAAGAACACTGATACCAACGTTCCATATCCCACTTTCCCCCGTTTTAGTGCCAGTGCCCAGAATCCACTTCCCCCTTGCCAGTCATTGAGCCACGCATTCATCTCCCTAATCTGATTTGTACTGTGCCAATTTACACAGCACTTCAGCGCATAGCCCAGACGAACACTCTCAGTGAAGTGCTGAGGGGGTGCTGCACCGTCAGAGGGTCAGTACTGAGGGAGTTCTGCACTGTCAGAGGGTCAGTACTGAGGGAATGCTGCACTGTCAGAGGGTCAGTACTGAGGGAGTGCTGCACCATCAGAGGGTCAGTACTGAGGGAGTTCTGCACTGTCAGAGGGTCAGTACTGAGGGAGTGCTGCACTGTCAGAGGGTCAGTACTGAGGGAGTGCTGCACTGTCAGAGGGTCAGTACTGAGGGAGCGCTGCACTGTCAAAGGGTCAGTACTGAGGGAGTTCTGCACTGTCAGAGGGTCAGTACTGAGGGAATGCTGCACTGTCAGAGGGTCAGTACTGAGGGAGTTCTGCACTGTCAGAGGGTCAGTACTGAGGGAGTGCTGCACTGTCAAAGGGTCAGTACTGAGGGAGTTC
Source organism: Scyliorhinus canicula (assembly GCF_902713615.1). NCBI lineage: Eukaryota > Metazoa > Chordata > Chondrichthyes > Carcharhiniformes > Scyliorhinidae > Scyliorhinus > Scyliorhinus canicula. The sequence goes on from NC_052159.1 coordinate 5,102,183, forward strand.
TGCACTGTCAGAGGGTCAGTACTGAGGGAGTGCTGCACTGTCAGAGGGTCAGTACTGAGGGAGTGCTGCACTGTCAGAGGGTCAGTACTGAGGGAGTTCTGCACTGTCAGAGGGTCAGTACTGAGGGAGTGCTGCACCATCAGAGGGTCAGTACTGAGGGAGTTCTGCACTGTCAGAGGGTCAGTACTGAGGGAGTTCTGCACTGTCAGAGGGTCAGTACTGAGGGAGTGCTGCACTGTCAGAGGGTCAGTACTGAGGGAGTGCTGCACTGTCAGAGGGTCAGTACTGAGGGAGCGCTGCAGTCAGAGGGTCAGTACTGAGGGAGTGCCGCACTGTCAGAGGGTCAGTGCTGAGGGAATGCCGCACTGTCAGAGGGTCAGTACTGAGGGAGTGCTGCACTGTCCGAGGGTCAGTACTGAGGGAGTGCCGCACTGTCAAAGGGTCAGTACTGAGGGAGTTCTGCACTGTCAGAGGGTCAGTACTGAGGGAGTGCCGCACTGTCAGAGGGTCAGTACTGAGTGAGTGCTGCACTGTCAGAGGGTCAGTACTGAGGGAGTGCTGCACTGTCAGAGGATCAGTACTGAGGGAGCGCTGAACTGTCAGAGGGTCAGTACTGGGGGAGCGCTGCACTGTCAAAGGATCAGTACTGAGGGAGTGCTGCACTGTTAGAGGGTCAGTACTGAGGGAGTGCTGCAGTCAGAGGGTCAGTACTGAGGGAGTGCTGCACTGTCAGAGGGTCAGTGCTGAGGGAGTGCCGCATTGTCAGAGGGTCAGTACTGAGGGAGTGCTGCACTGTCCGAGGGTCAGTACTGAGGGAGTGCCGCACTGTCAGAGGGTCAGTACTGAGGGAGTGCTGCACTGTCAGAGGGTCAGTACTGAGGGAGTGCTGCACTGTCAGAGGGTCAGTACTGAGGAAGCGCTGCACTGTCAGAGGGTCAGTACTGAGGGAGCTGCACTGTCAGAGGGTCAGTACTGAGGGAGTGCCGCACTGTCAGAGGGTCAGTACTGAGGGAGTGCCGCACTGTCAGAGGGTCAGTACTGAGGGAGTGCTGTACTGTCAGAGCGATTTTCATTTTTTTCATTGGAGCTGTGAGGCAGCAGTGCTAACCACTGTGCCACCGTGCCGCCGTGTCTGGAGTAGGACTTAATTCGAGCCGGGATTCGAACCTGGGTCCTCAGTGCCGTGAGGCCGCAGTGCTAACCACTGCGCCACATGCCGCCCTTACACACACAGATTAATACACACTCACTCTGATTCACAACACAGAGGCTAACACATCGACATGTGCAGAGATGAACACACACAGGCACAAACTAACACACACACATTAACGTGCACACATATACACACACTAACACACACAAACATACAGGCAGCCATTCGCTCTGTCACTCACACACACTGAGAGGGGTTGGGTCAGTTAAATCTCAGTTGAGACGAGCAGTTTGTTTCGGTTTCTCTGAATTGAGCGATTGTTTGGTGCTGTTAAACTGAGAGTCCAGTGGGACAACAGGGATTCTCACCAGAGAGTCTTCAGGCAACAGTATATCTATCATCTGAAATAAACGGCAAGATTGGATGATAAAGGCCGCTTCATATTTCCTGTTGTGATGTGGCACCATATGATTAATCAGCAAATATTGTAACATTATCGATTAAATGATTACTTAATTTCAGGTAAAAATAAACTTTCTCAAACCTGAGACTATGTTGCATGTTGTTTGCTACAGTCAGGGAAACATAAGTGTACATTACTTTTTCACATGCTTTAAGAAGTACCTGGGTGAGTACTTGGCATGTTCAGGGTGATGGGCCGAGTGCTGGCAAAGTGGGAGTGGGTGGGCAGGTCAGGGCCTTTCATGCGTTGGTGCAGACTCGATGGGCCGAAGGGCCTCCTCTGCACCATAGTATTCTGTGATTCTGATCAAAGGACACATGAAAAAAATGAAATGAAAATCGCTTATTGTCACAAGTAGGCTTCAATTAAGTTACTGTGAAAAGCCCCTAGTCGCCACATTCCGGCGCCTGTCCGGGGAGGCTGATACGGGAATCGAACCGTGCTGCTGGCCTGCTTTAAAAGCCAGCGATTTAGCCCAGTGAGCTAAACCAGCCCCTGTGGAGCATGAGGCTATTCTGTCCCTTGAGCCTGTGCTAGCTCTTTGAGAGAATCATTCAATTTGTCCCACTTGCTCTCTCCGTTTTAATGAGGACACGGGGAGTCCACACTGAGTAAAAATAAGGACTGAGTTTTATTTACAAATGATATATATTTATATACTTCCCAGAAAACCATAACCGTGTTCCTTTCTCTGGTTGGTGGCTGACTGGCCGACCTTATATACACTGGGTAATCGAGATACCCCTTCCCCTAGCAGGGGAGCTCACACTCCGCAAGGAGCGGGAGACCAGCATTCCCACCCCATAGGCCCCGTGTGGGCCCGTCCCAAAGTCTGAAGTCCCCGTCGAAGAGCGATGAGACGCAGGAGGAGAAGCAGGTGGAGGACGTCGGAGTCTCTTCAGCTCCAATAAGCCCTTGATGCACAATTCTGGAATTGACGCTTCTGGGATGTACACTTCGAAACAGGCTAGCCAATGTTCAAAGTCCTTTTTAGCGTTGTCTGCTTGCGGATGCAGCTGCAGGTGATCCGGCTTGATGCGGAGGTCCATCTTCTGAAAACGTAGTGTAATAAATTGATGCACGATCATTTACACAAAGACGAGAGTTGGATGCAATCGAGGCTTTATTACACTAAGATGTGTGGCCTCCTCCAGCAGCTGGCAAAATGGCTGCTGTACTGGGAGCCAGCAGGCAGGGAACTATCCCCGTACCTGTAGTACAGGGGCCTTAACCTACATTGACATCCTCTATATACAATATATACATCAGTGGTGACTATCACAGCCCTCACTGAGCTCATGCACCGGATCAGTTGCCGTATACCGCTCCGGTGAACACCATCTGTGACAGGAATGTATCTAAGAAGGTAGTACGTACATTCCCAACCGGAAACCATGGTTTAACCGGGAGATTCACTCCCTACTGAAGGCCAGGTCTGAGGCGTTCAAGACAGGCGACCCTAACAGATATAAGAAATCCAGGTGACCTCCGCAATGCCAAGAGACAATACCAGACTAAGCTAAAGTCACAGACTCACGACACGGACTCTCGTCGGTTGTGGCAAGGCTTAAACAACATAATGGGCTACAAAGCAAAGCCGAGTAGAATCTCCGGCAGGAGTGCACCATCCCCGATGAACTCAATGCATTCGATGCTCGGTTCGAGCAGGAAACCATTAATCTGCTGTCAACTGCCCCAGCAGCCTCGGGTACACCCGTACCTACCATCACAGCCTCCCAAGTCAGATCGGCCTTCTTGAAACCAGACAGGTGGTTGATGTGAGGGTGCGGGAGCATTTTAGTGATAGCAGACCACAACATGGTGCAATTTAAGTTTTGTTATGGACAAATTGCAGAAAAAGGTCTTGGATTGGGGGGAGAGTGGATTTTGTAAAATAAGGCACGATCTGGCCAAGGTAAATTGGAACACGTTACTGGTGGAGAGATCTGCAGAGGAGCAGTGGGGGGTGTTCAAAGAGGAAATGGGGGGGGAGGGCATATTCCCTCTGTTGGAACCAACAATTCTACGGACACGTGCTTGTAGGATTAGAATAGCGGTTTTAATATACTTACAACAGAGCCAGCCTGTTAGCCGTTGAACTTTCGGTGAACTGGCTGGCTGACCCTGTGGCACGGATCTTTATACAGCACTCCAGGGGGAGGAGTCCTGGGCGGAGCCAAGGGAGGAGCCCTGTACAAACTCTCGAGTACTCCCAGAGCTACTCACTCTGGTGGTCAGGTAGTGCAACTGCACTTACAATATTGATACATATATATACAGATTATAATTCCGTGTGAATCTCATTCACCACATTCACCCCCTGTGAAAAAAATTGAGTCCGGCGGGGGTGGTGGCTCACAGAGTTAGTCTGTCCAGTGGAAATTGTTCGTTGCGATCTGCGGAGCACCGGGGTTGCAGCCTCTTGCGGTGGCTGGGTGGGTGTTGAGAGCTGGGGTACGATGGCAGACTCCACGGCGGGTCTCGTCCAAACTTCATATACCTCTGGCTTGACCGGAGACTGGGGGCGCTGGGGGCGGGCTGGTGCTGGCACGTGGAAACGGTGGGGCGAGCTTGCGGAATCAGGGGCGCGAGGGGGCAGCAGCATAAGGAACGGGGTAAGGGGTTCCTCAGTGGGGGTGGGGGGGGCTGGATCCAGCGGGTGCCAGGTCCCGAAGGGATACTGTGTCCTGGCGACCGTCCGGGAACTCCACGAATGCGTACTGGGGGTTGAAATGGAGGAGGTGCACCTTTTCAACAAGGGGGTCGGTTTTGTGCCCCCTGACGTGCTTCCTCAGGAGAACCGGGCCTGGTGTCCTCAGCCACGCCGGAAGTGAGACTCCCGTGGTAGTGCCCCTAGAAAAAATGAAGAGCCGCTCGTGAGGGGTTTGATTTGTAGCTGTACAGAGGAGGGATCAGATTGCGTGGAGCGCATCTGGGAGGACTTCTTGCCATTGGGAGACTTGGAGCTTTCTAGACCGGAGGGTCAGTAGGACGGTCTTCCAGACCGTCGCGTTCTCCCTCTCCACCTGCCCGTTCCTCCTGGGGTTAGATGCCCTTGTCGAGCAGGTACTGATGCAGCTCGTCGCTCATAAAGGACGAACCCCGGTCACTGTGCACGTATCTGGGGAAACCAAACAGGGTGAAGACACAATGCAGGGCCCTAATGACTGTGTGGGAGGTCATATTGGGGCATGGAATGCCAAAAGGGAATCAGGAGAACTCATCGATGATGTTGAGAAAATAAATGTTCTTGTTAGTGGAGGGGAGTGGCCCCTTGAAATCGATCGCAAGGCGTTCAAAGGGCCTAGAAGCCTTGACCAGGTGGGCCCTGTCTGGTCTATAGAAGTGCGGTTTGCACTCCGCACAGATCGGGCAGTCCCTGATGACCGCTTTGACCTCCTCGTTGGAGAAAGGCAGGTTTCGGGCTCTGATGTAGTGGGCGAGCCGGGTGACCCCTGGATGGCAGAGGTCCACGTGGATGGCTTTCAGACGGCTGATCTGCGCGCTGGCGCATGTCCCGCGGGATAGGGCATCCGAGGGCTCGTTGAGCTTCCCCGGTCGATATGTAATATCATAACTATAGGTGGAGAGTTCGAACCTCCACCGAAGGATTTTATCATTTTTTATTTTGCCGCTTTGCGAGTTGTCAAACATAAAGGTGGTAGTGCCTCCAGTGACGAACAGCCTCCACGATGGCTTGTGCTTCCTTCTCGACTGAGGAGTGTCGGAGTTCTGAAGCGGAGAGGGTACGGGAGAAAAATGCGACTGGTCTCCCTGCCTGATTTAAAGTGGCTGCTAGAGCTACCTCTGAGGTGTCGCTCTCTAACTGAAATGGAGTGGATTCATCCACCGCCCGCATGGCTGGTTTGGCGATGTCGTCCCTGATGCAGCTGAAGGCTTGGCGTGCCTCAGCTGACAGGGGAAATAGTCTGGCCTTAAAGAGTGGGCGGGCTTTGTCCGCATATTGGGGGACCCACTGGGCGTAGTATGAAAAGAACCCCAAGCACCGTTTGAGGGCCTTGGGCCAATGAGGGAGGGGGAGTTCTAAGGTCCGGTCCGGGTCTGGGCCCAGGACTCCGTTCTCCACGACGTAGCCGAGGATGGCCAGTCTGTTTGTGCGGAAAACGCATTTCTCCTTGTTATAAGTGAGGTTTAAATTCTGTTCCGTCTGGAGAAAACAGTGGAGGTTGGCGTCGTGGTCCTGCTGGTCATAGCCGCAGATGGTGACATTGTCCAGATACGGAAACGTGGCCCGCAGCCCGTACTGGTCTACCATTCGGTCCATTGCTCGTTGGAACACCGAGACCCCATTAGTGACGCCGGAATGGACCCGGAGGAAATGGAAGAGGCGGCCATCGGCCTCGAACGCCGTGTAGTGGCGGTCCTCCGGGCGGATTGGGAGCTGGTGGTATGCAGACTTCAGATCC